>NC_051184.2:23631852-23632865 GCF_013339695.2 Rhipicephalus sanguineus
TATCGGACGGAAAAGTGGGTGGGAAGCAGGGACAAGGATCCAACGGTTTTTTTAAAGTTATTTTAAGCAACTACACAAACAGAGGCGCAGTCGATCATACCATCAAATTATCAAACAACAAATCTAAAATCCCATGATAGTACGGTGTTCGCCGTTGTTTTAATGTACACGTATACAGTACAACGACACGATATCCCAGTTCGCGCGTGAGTAACATGTCAGAGTACAGCTAAATAAGCTTTACATTATTGTCATTTGCGGAATCACCATCTGCTAAAATGCCGTACACTGAAATTTCAAGTAAAAGTAATGCTAATCTGCCGTCTTCTGCAAATTGCCGCTTACGGAATACATGAGGTAAAAATGCCGTCAATGGCGCCTCTGCAGCTTTCTTTGTAACCTGCAGAGTTCAGCCACACTGCATAAAACTACGATAACAATGACCGGCTACGTAACTGCGTAAACTTGTAGAACCATAGGAATGAGCAATTTTAAAGCTTATGGGTAGTGTGAAAGATTCGGTAGGAACATGTTCATGCAGGTAGTTCCAAAAACACGTTTATAAAGCACTGTGGCTAAACGAATCCCTGGAATATGTCGCAACAGCGCTGTCGCTGCCAGTGCCGTGTCTCCAATATTCCGTGAACTGCAATATGTATATGGACAAGTAAAGCTCTCCGTTTCTTGGACATGGATATCCCATGTTACGGTATATAACGTTGAGCAAGCTCAAAACTGCTGCAACCGCGCTAGACTGCAAAGTAATGCCACAAAAACGCTTGCGAACGCCGATATGCAACCGCGCGGCTGCACTGGAAAGCTCGATGGATTTGCATACATATAAAGCCATCGATCAAGCCGTTCTTGCTCGCCCAAAGAGCCACACTGCTGCACCCAAGCGTCATATCCCTTTCCGACCCCGCGACCAGTGTACTGGACTATACAAAAATAGCGGGGCAGAAAAGCAAGCAAAAGCCACAATCAAAGCCGAAACTACTTGACAGCTTCTGTAA